>NC_057794.1:326214547-326227943 GCF_018294505.1 Triticum aestivum
TAGTAAAGGTAGTTCTGAAATTGACTTCTACAGTTATAGTGTATTTGATGTTACCAAGGAACGAGATAGCATGTTCAGATTTCCTTTGGGTTAATGCTGGAAAGTTAGGATGACAGATTGCTTGGGCACAGACCTTCAAATATGGATAATTTTCATTTACATGTTCAATCCTCCATAGTCAAGTTACTGTTTATAAGAAGTCGGGATTAATTTTCTACACGCTGAATGAAGAATTCACTTCAAACTGAAATGGTGGTAAAAAGTAGTATTCTTTTGCAAGGAAATAAAAACTAGTATGAGTATTATTTTTTGCAAGCAAATAACAACTAGTATCACATCATCCCAAAGCAATACAAAAGTAGACTCGGGATGAAAGGACCAAACTGCAGTATCTTTCACGGAGCCATCATCATCTATGACATCCTGTATAGACTTCACTAGTGACTTACTGACAACAGCATCTAGAATCTGCAGGTCAGTGGAAGAACATTCAGCTTACTGGACTGAGAGACATATATTTGTACTCCCTTCGTTCCAAAATACTTGACCCATATTTATCTAGACATGGATGTATCTAGACACCAAACAAGTATAGATCCATCCGTATTTAGACAAATTCAAGTCAACTAATTTGGAACGGAGGGAGTACAGATGCCAAAAGATGCAAGAGATCAACAATGAGTAAAACTATATGAGCTTACTGTTTCCGTAAGGGGCAGTAACAGATTATATGAATCTTCATCTTGCTTCATAGCAGCTTTGATAGTTACTTGCAAGGATTCAACGAACAGCATCAGGCTAACCACTGCCATTGCTTCCTGGCCTTTAATTACGGAACCACCAGAGACACAATTTATTGCTGACTCTACCTTCAGTTAAACAGAGAATGCACAACTCAAAGAATGTATTTGTGATACTGGCATAACCGGAAAATTGGCATCTACTCCCTCCGTTCCTACATATATGTCTTTTTAGAGATTTCAGTATAAACTACATACGGATGTATATAGACATATTTTAGAGTGTAGGTTCACTCATTTTGCTCAGTATGTAGTCCATATTGAAATCTCTATAAAAGACTTACATTTAGGAACAGAGGGAGTAAGTATATAAAGCAAAATGAGACGCAGAGAACAGTGCTATAAAATATGATGATAAAACATTAAGATCAACAAACAGATAACTGAGCAAGCGTGCTTTGGTCACTATTTTGCTCACATTCATGATTTGGTACTACGTATAATTTTACGTTCATCTAGGCAAAACATAGTTACCATAGTTCAAAATGGATCAGATGTTATTGAAGAGATAATTCAAAGCCAGGATAAAATGAAACAGTAAAACACATCCTACTATATACCTTAACTAGCATGCCAAAATGCCGATCACACAGTAATGCTGTATAAATTCAATTTGATTGTAACTCTGTACTGAAGTCAGTCAGTACACGTGGCCTCCTTAGCATATTAGTACACCAAACATGGGTCCTCACCGCGACGGTATCCAGCCCGGAGAAATCCAATGCCCCACCGGAGCTGCCAAGCAGCCGCACCGCCGCCTCAGTCTCCCGGAGGAGCTTCCAGCTCCGCTCATAGCTCACGCTCTCCACACCCCACAGCTGCTTCTGCACAACCACGTCGCGCGTCAGAGGCGAGGGCCATGCATCATGAGCGATCGGGCAACGGAAGGGCTCGGAGTTACAGGGGTCTGGAGTCGACTACCTCGGTGGCTTCGCGGCCGTGCGCGGTGCCGGCGAACGAAGCGACGGCGCGGCAAACCTTGCCCCACTCGAGGAGGCGGAGGCTGCGGGCGGAAGGCGAGGCGGAGGCGGCGACGACGAGGGCGCGTAGGCGGCGCGGGCGGGGGTGGGAGACGGACGGGGAGAGAGAAGGAGGGTAGAGGAGGGAGAAAGAGGCGGAGAGGCGAAGCATGGAGGAGCTGTGGAGGGGAGCAGTGGCGGGGAGGAGCAAACGGCGCCGGTGTGTTTGGATAGAGCTGGGGTGCAGGGGCGTGGGCGAATGCACGGCCGAAGGTGTTTCCGCGGCTAGCTAGGAGACTTTTTTTTAATAACACAGAGTTATTGGTAGTTTTTATTTTAAAAAAACATCTGATTTATTCATCTTCGATCAATGCCAATACAAGGAACATCAGAAATAAACCTTTAGAGTTTGGCTTGATGTACACGATTTACGCTTGTGTGTTCATTCTTATGTGAATATTCATTTCTAAACACAGACCCATATGCTCTTGGTGAACAATAAATTTAAGAAAAATATAAAAAGAATAAAAAATCTGAAATTTTTTGTCAACCAATACACTCAAATGCAATCTCGTTGCTGGCAAGTCTCTTTACTCGTTCCGTAATGCATCATCCCGCAACTAACTCATTAGTCACATTGCTTGCAAGGCTTATAGTGATGAGCATTACCGAGAGGGCCCAGAGATACCTCTCCGATACATGGAGTGACAAATCCTAATCTTGATCTATGCCAACTCAACAAACGCCATCGGAGACACCTATAAAGCATATTTATAATCACCCAGTTATGTTGTGATGTTTGATAGCACACAAGGTGTTCCTCCGGTATTCAGGAGTTGCATAATCTCATAGTCAGAGGAACATGTATAAGTCATGAAGAAAGCAATAGCAATAAAACTAAACGATCATTATGCTAAGCTAACGGATGGGTCTTGTCCATCACATAATTATCTAATGATGTGATCCCATTTATCAAATGACAATGCATGTCTATGGTCAGGAAACTTAATCATCTCTGATTAACAAGCTAGTCTAGTAGAGGCATAATAGGGACACTCTGTATATCTATGTATTCACACATGTACTAAGTTCCCGGTTAATACAATTCTAGTATGAATAATAAACATTTATCATGATATAAGGAAATATAAATAACAACTTTATTATTGCCTTTAGGGCATATTTCTTTCAAAAAAATATATATATATACTTCCCGAACCTATTGATCACCGTATCGCGAAGAAATTCTCTGTTCTCTTTTCTTGCTGTTTCCGGTCAGATTTATCAAGCCAGGCATCATGTCTTCCTGCTCCTCCAACAAAATAGAAGAAGATGCTTGGTTGGTGAAGATCGAGATGAAACGGGAGGAGCCTGCAGACGCCGTCAAGGGAGACAAGGGCAAGAAAGCTACCTTAGATCCATCCCCGGTGGCAGCACAAGCACTACTGGCCGAGGAGGAGGAAGAGGATATCCTTAAGCCCTACCTTACTCACCTTACTCCTGCTGAGATTGAAGCTTTTCGCGACATTGAAATAGTTCGCATACAGAATAAGTATCTCACTCGCGAAAATATTCTACATCAAGAGCATATCATCCATCTCCGGAGCGTCATCCGTCGATTGGAGAATCTCTCGATCCTTAAGGATAGGATCACTTCATCATCACCATCATCTTCTTCACCACCAAAAGAGAACTGAGTATCGGGTATGGGCACTCCCCTTGGCTTCCGCCAAGCTTGGGGGAGGTGCCCCGGTATCGTATCATCCCACTATCTTTTTGCCTTTACTTATTTTAGTTCGATCCTTTGCTTTAGATGAATAAAAGTTTAGTTCGATCCTTTCTTATTTGAGAGTTTGCTTAGTGATCTATCCATGTAATCATGTGAGTTATATAATAAAGTTTAGTTTGATTTTTTGCTTTCTTTACTTTCATGTTGAAAATAAAATAAAATAAAGAAAGAAAGAAAAAAAGAAAGGAAATAAATAAAAGAAACGAAATAAATAAAGAAAAGATCATGTACTAATCCTATGGTAGGTGATGACACCACATAAGGAAAAGTATAAGTAGAAAATTTTATTAGAGATTGACAAACATAGCATTAGTCAATGATGCAACTCATGAAAGAATCAATAAGGGAAGAGAAGATTCACATATAAATATACTATCCTAGAAATCTTTTGTGATTGTGAGCCCTCATCAAAATATTATATGCCAAAATTGTTGACGTTGGACAAGGAAGACAACTTAATGGTTTATGTTTATTTATATTCACACAGAAGTCATATTGTCATAGGTCCTTCAACATGTGGGGCTTTCCCCCTATCTTTGCTAGCCAAAAATTCCGCACTAAGTAGAGATACTACTTGTGCATCCAAAAGCCCTTAAACCCAACTCTTATTTTCAAGTGTCCACCATACCATACCTACCAAGCTCCCCACTGCTTCATCGCGGCCTTGCCTCTCCTCCCGTGCTCGACGCCACGGGCGCACACAAGGGCGCCTCCCATGCCCGTCGTTGCCCGCTGCTGCTTCGTCCGCCGACCTCGGCCTCCAGCCATCGCGCACCGCCTCTGCCTCCGGTGGCCGTGGTGCCTGATGACCCACAAGTATAGGGAATAAAATTTAGCTCTTTTCGATAAGTAAGAGTGTCGAACCCAACGAGAAGCAGAAGGAAATGACAAATGGTTTTCAGTAAAGTAATGTGTGCAAGTGCTGAAATTGTAAGTAGCAGAGTAGTTTGATAGCAAGATAATTTGTAACGACAAGTAACGATAGTAGTAGCAAAAGTGCATCATGGTAGCCCAATCCTTTTGAGGCAAAGGACATGCCAAAACGGTCTCTTATGATAAGCAAAGTGTTCTTGAGGGTACACGGGAATTTCATCTAGTCACTTTCATCCTGTTGATTCGATTTGTGTTTGCTACTTTGATAATTTGATATGTGGGTGGACCGGTGCTTAGGTGTGACGCCCCAAGACCGGAGCTTCAGATGCCTTCCAGGGATTTCGAGATTTGTTGTGTGATTTGTTTCTGCTTCTTGCATTCATCTTTGCATCATGTGCTTTGCATCATGTCATCCTGCCATCATGTCATTTCCTTTCTTAACTCAACTAAATAAATGGCATGGATCTTTGATCCAGTTAAATCGAGGGAATTCACATGATGATTCTTTTTATAACATATCCTCCCGATATTAGGGAGCTATATTAAATATTCCATTTTCGGAATCACCCATGAACACACTTGCAAATAATCACATGCCTTTTCTCGCTTCAAGTTTGGTCCCCAAACTTTGCTTATATTCTTTCATCATTTTCCGGAGCTCCACCAAAAATCTGAACATTTTTGGACCTTCCTAACCCTCACTTCCTATTCGAACCATTTGAATTTAAATCAAATGAGTTTGAATTTACACTTTCAAAAATGCCCACTCTATTTTTCTTGGAACATGCGCATTTTTGCGAGTCCGGGAAATTTATTCCCGTGCCCAAACTCTTTCTCTACCTTTTTCTTTTCTTCCCTTTTCTTCCTCTTTTTCTGTTGTTTTTGAATAGAGCAAATAGAGGGAGAGAAGAGCCCAACCTCTCAGGCCTGCCCTTTTGCCTTGAGGCCCAGCTGACCCCCTCCTCTCTACTGGGCCGGCCCCAAGGCCACCTCCCCCACTAACCCTAGCACCCCTGGCCCGATCCCCTCTTCCCTCGTACCCTTCCACCCAGCGCCGCCAGGGAGAGCGCTGCCCGATCCCATCTCGCTTGACCTCCTCCTTCCCTCTCTCTCTCTCTCTCTCTCTCTCTCTTGCCGACCCCCATCTCTCCCTCCAGCGCCCCTCACCCTCCCTCCTCCTTCGGTCCAGGGAACCAGGCCAGAGCCTGTCGGCCTCCTCGCCGTCGTTCACCTTCGCCTCGAGATGCCGGAGAGCGCTGCCGTGCCTCCTGCCATGGCCTCCTCCTCGCCTCGAAGCCCCGCGCCCTGGGCTTCTTCCTCGCACTCGATGCCATGGCTGCCTTTGTGCGAGTCCCACCTGCGTCTCGCCCCGCCTCCATTTGGCTCCCTCGCCGGAGGCCACCGCCGCGGCCCTGCCGGACATCGGCGACCCGGAGCGCGACGTCTCCGACCCCACCTCCTGCTGTGGGCCAGTTGCTGCCGGCGTCCACCTCCTCGGCCTTCCATCTTCCCCGCGGCGCCATCGCCTCCGATCTGGCGACCTGCGCCCAGGACGGCCCTCCTTTGCCCGGATCCCGCCGGACCAGCTTCCCGTGACCTCCTCTGCCTTCGATCCGGCCGCTCACCACTGCCTTCCCCCACTGCTCTAAGACACCAGGTCGGTCGCCCGCTTGCGCCGTCGTTCTGCTTCGCTGGAGCAGACGACCAGCGCCGCCCTCCATGCCCATCATGCCGTGCTCGTTGCATGCCATACCGCCCCGTGGATTTTGTCAGAGTTCCACTACGACCCGTGAACGCCTTGTGGATTCACCAAGTACATCTACCGCCGTTTTCGGAATCACCAAGAACGCCAAGTTCCCCTCCAAACGTGAACGACTACACCCGGTGATGGGACGAGTACCCCGACAACGTGTACCATTATGCCCAAGTTCCATTACTGAAGGCCACGAGTACAACTACGTCCACATTGCGTCGGGTACGACTACCGTCGCTTGGGTGCGACGAAACACCAAGTACCACGACGACCATCGACATGTACCCCTACACCGCACCGTAACGCCGAGTACCTCGTCGTGACCCCGAACATCTACGGGAACTTGTGCGACTATAAACGTGAACAACTACCGTCGTCGTGGATCCGACAAGTTTGCAAGGGCAACAACTTCCTCTACGACCGTTCCGAGAACGTCTACTTCCCCTTCATTGCACCGAACTCGACTCGCTTCGAAAATGCACCCTTGAAAGGTCTATCCGCCGGAACGATGCCGTGGACCGTATGCATGTGACGTGTTGTATGAGATGCATGTTTGGATGTTGTATCCGCCCGTGAACGTTAGTTGTTCCCTCGTTGACACCGCAGTCGAACCATGGGAACCCGGTATCCGGGAGCGCCCCACCATCTTTTGCACGCATC
Organism: Triticum aestivum; assembly: GCF_018294505.1. Taxonomy (NCBI): domain Eukaryota; kingdom Viridiplantae; phylum Streptophyta; class Magnoliopsida; order Poales; family Poaceae; genus Triticum; species Triticum aestivum. Next base: position 326,221,382 of record NC_057794.1, read on the forward strand.
CTCACACTCCCCTTTGCATCGGTATCTCAATCGAGTACCGGAACCGGAACGTTGCCGTGGCACCGTTACTGTTATCGTTGCCGTGGCACCTCCCTTTTGTTTTCGCCACGATGACAAATTGCTTCATAGTGCTCTTATCAACATTTTCGTTAAAATTGCATAATCTTGAACATGTCCTCCGCATCATGATAATAACATTTAAATGTTTAACTTTGTTGTTGCACCAATTTGCTAAATGCATATGGGGTTTTACTGGAACTGTTGTTGTTGTTTTCCGGCCGCATTTAAATTGCTTAGATTGTGTAGTTTACTTTTGCTTCATCTTTTGCCATGTTTAACAACATTTAATATTGTTGGGTACCTAAACGGGAGAGAACTAAATAATTGACGTGGTGTTCCGTCAATATGCAACTCGTTGCATATTGAGCTCCACTTAACTTGTAGAGTTGTTTGTGCACTTTTGCCATGCCATGCTTCATTAAACCGGACATGCATCATACTTGATTGTGCATTGTGCCATGTTCATGTGCTGGTTGTTTACCATGATTGTTTGCTTCTTTCCGGTGTTGCTTCTTCGGGTTGGTTCCGATAACGTCACATTTGCGAGGATCCGTTCGACTACGTCCGTTTATCTTCTTCGTGGACTCGTTCTCCTTCTTTGCGGGATCTCAGGCAAGATGACCATACCCTCTAAATCACTTCTATCTTTGCTTGCTAGTTGCTCGCTCTATTGCTATGCCTATGCTGCGATACCTACCACTTGCTATATCATGCCTCCCGTATTGCCATGTCAAGCCTCTAACCCATCTTGTCCTAGCAAACCGTTGTTTGGCTATGTTACCGCTTTGCTCAGCCCCTCTTATAGTGTTGTTAGTTGCAGGTGAAGATTGGAGTTTGTTCCTTGTTGGAACATGATTTACATGTTGGGATATCACAATATCTCTTATTTAATTAACGCATTTATATACTTGGTAAAGGGTGGAAGGCTCGGCCTTATGCCTAGTGTTTTGTTCCACTTTTGCCGCCCTAGTTTCCATCATACCAGTGTTATGTTCCTTTGATTTTGCATTCCTTACGCGATTGGGTTATAATGGGAACCCCTTGACAGTTCGCCTTGAATAAAACTCCTCCAACAAGGCCCAACCTTGGTTTTACCATTTGCACTAACAACCTATCACCTTCCTTTGGGTTCTGCAGACTCAAGGGTCATCTTTATTTTAAACCGCCCCGGGCTAGTGCTTCTCGAAGTGTTGGTCCGAAACAGAGCCACTTGCGGCGCCACCTCGAGGAAACTTGAGGGCTGGTTTTAGCTGTACGTAGTGTTCATCCGGTGTTGCCCTGAGAACGAGATATGTGTAGCTCCTATCAGGATGTCGGCGCATCGGGCGGTCTTGCTAGTCTTGTTTTACCATTGTCGAAATGTCTTGTAACCGGGATTCCGAGTCTGATCGGGTCTTACTGGAAGAAGGAATATCCTTCGTTGACCATGAGAGCTTGTGATGGGCTAAGTTGGGACACCCCTGCAGGGTTTTGAACTTTCAAAAGATGTGCCCGCGGTTATGGGCAGATGGGGAATTTGTTAATGTCCGGTTGTAGAAAACTCGACACTTAACTTAATTTAAAATGCATCAACCGCGTATGTAGCCATGATGGTCTCTTTCCGGCGGAGTCCGAGAAGTGAACATGGTGTTGGAGTTATGCTTGAACGTAAGTAGTTTCAGGATCACTTCTTAATCACTTCTAGTTTGCGACCGTGCTTTGCTCCTCTTCTCGCTCTCATTTGCGTATGTTAACCACCATATATGCTAGTGCTTGCTACAGCTCCACCTCACTACCTTTTCCTACCCATAAGCTTAAATAGTCTTGATCGCGAGGGTGTGAGATTGCTGAGTCCCCGTGACTCACAATTTACTTCCAAAACCAGTTTGTAGGTGCCGATGATACCGTGCAGGTGACGCAACCGAGCTCAAGGAGGAGCTTGATGAAGATCGTGTGCGTTGAGTTGTTTCGTTTCCAGTTGATCAGTAGCGGTGTCCAGTTGGGGCGATCAGGGATCTTTTGCTTTAGGGGTAGTCTTCTTTTATTTCGGTTCCGTAGTCGGACCTTGTTTGTATCTGGTTGATGTAATGTGATATTCATGTATTGTGTGAAGTGGCGATTGTAAGCCAACTCCGTACCTCTTTCTTATTCAGTACATCGGATGTGTAAAGATTACCCCTCTTGCGACATGCCTATAATGTGGTTATGCCTCTAAGTCATGCTCCGACACGTGGGAGATATAGCCACATCGTGGGTGTTACAAGTTGGTAATCAAAGCCTTCCCCGACTTAGGAGCCCGCTGCTTGATCGAATTGTTGGCGTTGTTGAGGCTAGAAAAATGTTTTGAGTCTTTTAGGATTATATATATCGGAGAGTAGGATTATTTTTACTCCTCGGTCCCTTCGTCGCTCTGGTGAGGCATCCTGACGTAGAGTTTTGACTCTTCTCTTCTCAAATTTCACGATTTTGTTTAGGATCACGTGGGTATCTTGGAATCGTTTCGATGGTTTTGTGACGAGAACATTGTTCTTGGTGCGTCCTGACATTTAGGGGTTGTGGCAGTGTCCCAGAGAGTTGAGCTCCGAGGTGTTGTCGTCACAATTTTATCGTTGCAGTTCTGGAATACCCGAGTTCGCCGACATCGAAAATCTCCTTTATGCAGTTGTTGGTGAGATAACCTCGACGCCACCCAGTACTGGGGCGGGAGTTTCGGAGTATTGCCATAACTCGTATAACGGATGCTTTTCGAAGGTTGAGGTAAATGATTTCCGAAGGTTTCTTGGTTATGTGTTGAAGGATGGATACAGCTGGATGTAGGATTTGCTAGTTTTGGGTGAGATATTATGATTCCCCTGTATCCCCAACACCTGATTGCATAACTGGAAAGTTTCGGGAGTTTATAAGTGGGAATTCAAGTAGCTCCTAGGATATCTTTCCGACAGATGTATGATATGAAATTGGGGTTCAATGTCTAGTGGTCTGCCTATCCACGGTTGGTTTTACAGTGGTCTCGTTGTGTCTTAAAGAGTCCTTGGCTATGCTGACTCGGGGATGCTTCGTATGTCATGTGCACTGCCTTGTACATGATGGTGCTGTACGATTGACCCCGTGTGGGCCCCACCACGAAAACTTCGGACGAAATCTCTATCATATGTTTGTTCCGACTTATTCTGCAAGCCAATCCTTTGTTTTTTTGAGTTGTGGTATTCGAGTTGCTTCAATGTCAAGTGTTGATTCCATACCTTCCCCAAATGGTGTTCTCATATTTCTATGTGAATACTAACCCTTCATGATCATCGAGGTTGTTTTGTCAATCCTTTTCAACCGGCGTGTTTTTCTCTTCAAGTGGATTCGATCATTTCAACATCCCCAAGATTACCTCTCGGTTTTCCCAACGTTGTTTATTTCATCCATCCCAAATTGTCTTTGTTTTCCCGCCCTCCCACCCTTTTTCTTCAAGGACTCGAAGTTCTTAATCAAGTATCCTTTTATTGATGGGAAGTCTCTCCATCCTTTTCCGTCAATGTTCTTATCCGGTGATTCTCAAGAAGATACTAACGGAGCTTCAAGTTCGTCACTCTTCACTCGTTTTCTTCTCCGGTGGATTCAATTCAAGCTTTGTCGATCATATCCCTTTTCCTCATTTCAAATTTTTTTCCCATACCAGTGCACCTCCTAATCATCCACTCCTCGCTGTTAAATTATTCCGGAGTGTTGAAGATATCTCGAAGATTCCTGTTTTACATTCTTAATCCATTCAAGCTATTTCGAGATTGTTATCTCATTCAAGTCATTTAATTCAACCGGTGCATTCTCATTTTCAAGTAATTGTTCAATGGTGTATCTTTTGAGTGGGCCCTAACCCACAAGTCTTTTCCCAGGATCTTACCTGACTCTTCTAATTTTTTCCCGGGGTTACTCCCAAATTCTTTTTGAAGTTTGACGTAAGAATGATTCATCATCAGTCAGATGGTTTCTCCAAGATCTTTCAAATTCTTTTCATCGTTGACTCAACCTCTTCGCTTTTGATTCTTCCGGAGTGTCTAAATAATTCAAGGGTGGTGTTTCTCGTCGTCATTCTCAACATTTGAAGACCGAAGAAGAGTTTTTCCTCCATATCTTATCCGTTCTCTCAGAGATTCGTGGTTCTAGCTTGTTGCCATACTCTCATAATTATTTTGATTATGAGAATTCTTTTCAACCATCCGGAGCAATTCAGGAGTCTTTTCAGTTTGATTCTCCGGAGGCCATCATATCAGAATTATTCATTCCTAGTTTTCAGCTCTCGTTCTCTAAATCTTACCGGTGCATCATTCAAGTATATCCTCTAATCAGCTCATGATCTCTTCGTTTCACTTGTATCTAAATTCTCAAGTATCTTCATTCTTTTGTTTTCTAATTCTTACCGGTGTTTTTCCTTATCTTTTCTTCATTCATTTTCAATTCTTACGGTGGTTCGTTCAAGAGTTCTCTTCCTTCGTTATCATACAGATTCATTCGTTCTTTCCAATCCTACCGGTGGTTTCCATCAAGACCTTATTCAAGTTTGATTTATATCTCTCTTAATCCTTTCTATCGGAATAAGTAGTATGCCAAATCCATTGCTTGTCCTCAATTTAAATTGATGAAGGATAAGCATAATGTAATTCTTATTCTTGTTTCATCCAAGCGTTTAATTCCTGCTTTCCGGAGTGGTTCATCATATCACATTCTCGGTTCGAGTTGCTTTATTTTTTCTTCCGGAGTTCCAAGCTTCCACTTTATCTCGTCGCAAGCTCCATCTAAATCATTGCAAGGCTTCACCTTGTGCTTTCGACTTATCTTTCTTTCATTATTCTTTTATTACTGGAGTTCTTCATGAAGGCTACATGGTGGTTCGGCAAGGATTCTTTTCATTCTTCATTTGTTCTTGAAGATATCTCTCGAAGCTATGATCCGCCAAGCTATACTTCAAGTATTCTTGGTCTTGCATTACGAAGTGCAATTCTTTCTATCTTACCTTTTGAGGTGGTGTTATGTCATTTTGACAGTTTCCTTCATGTTTCATGATTGACAAGTTGTCACGGATGAGGTATCTTGAATCTCTTCGCTGAGATTATCTTGTGCAATATTTCACCTAAAGCCTTCCATTGGGAATTCAACCCTTCTCCTAAAGATGCTTTTTTTCAAAGTTCATTTCAGGTAAAATATGTTGTTTTCTTCTCCGTTCCTTTAATTCCATTCTTTTATCTCTTCCGGAGGCATTGAGATACATGCTCTCTTCACTCATCATCTCGGATTGTCGGGACCATGTTCTTTTCGTGCTTATCCTTTTAACCGGAGTGTCGTGTCCTCTTTTCAAGTATCCTCTCATCTTGTCAAGATCATGTTCAATTCCTTCCATTTACAGTCGGAGTGCTGTCCAAATTATATCATTCTTATTCCTTCTCCATTTTGTTTCAACCGGAGTGCTTGCATGTACTTCTTGTCCATTCCAACCCTTTTCTTATGTCTTTCAACCTACAAGGTTCTAATAATGTTCCTTGTTCCTTTTTTCTAACGGAGTGTTTTCAACTTTGATCATCTCCATTGTTTTCTTTTCTCAAAATGGTTTAACCTCTCAAGGTTCTTCGGTTTCACTCGTTTGTCAAAGAAGCAACTTAGTTTTACCTCTTCTTTTCCTCTTCCGTTTTTCTCCGGTGCCATCCTAGATCTCGGGATGAGATCCTATCGTAGTGGTGGAGTGTTGTGACGCCCCAAGACCGGAGCTTCAGATGCCTTCCAGGGATTTCGAGATTTGTTGTGTGATTTGTTTCTGCTTCTTGCATTCATCTTTGCATCATGTGCTTTGCATCATGTCATCCTGCCATCATGTCATTTCCTTTCTTAACTCAACTAAATAAATGGCATGGATCTTTGATCCAGTTAAATCGAGGGAATTCACATGATGATTCTTTTTATAACATATCCTCCTGATATTAGGGAGCTATATTAAATATTCCATTTTCGGAATCACCCATGAACACACTTGCAAATAATCACATGCCTTTTCTCGCTTCAAGTTTGGTCCCCAAACTTTGCTTATATTCTTTCATCATTTTCCGGAGCTCCACCAAAAATCTGAACATTTTTGGACCTTCCTAACCCTCACTTCCTATTCGAACCATTTGAATTTAAATCAAATGAGTTTGAATTTACACTTTCAAAAATGCCCACTCTATTTTTCTTGGAACATGCGCATTTTTGCGAGTCCGGGAAATTTATTCCCGTGCCCAAACTCTTTCTCTACCTTTTTCTTTTCTTCCCTTTTCTTCCTCTTTTTCTGTTGTTTTTGAATAGAGCAAATAGAGGGAGAGAAGAGCCCAACCTCTCAGGCCTGCCCTTTTGCCTTAAGGCCCAGCTGACCCCCTCCTCTCTACTGGGCCGGCCCCAAGGCCACCTCCCCCACTAACCCTAGCACCCCTGGCCCGATCCCCTCTTCCCTCGTACCCTTCCACCCAGCGCCGCCAGGGAGAGCGCTGCCCGATCCCATCTCGCTCGACCT